>NW_028241596.1:0-24553 GCF_964263255.1 Lissotriton vulgaris
AAACGGCTGATTTTCGACAAAAGAGATAACATCCCCACCATTACGTCATGCTTCAGAAAATGTGGAAAATGGTCCGTTTTCAAATGTTTTATTTTTGAACGTCAGTTCACATTTGTAGGTGGATCATCAGTGTTAGAGCTAAAATTAGCATGTTTAAAGTGATTTTCATGCTTCCAGGGGCCCAAAACACAAGATTTATGGAATGGTTAAAAGTGCATGAAAATGGCCAATTTACTCACTCTGAGTTCTCAAAAAGGGTTTCTTCACCCCGGGAAGTTAATTAAATACCATTTGGAGGCATTTAATGTTAGAGCAAAAACGGCTGATTTTCGACAAAAGAGATAACACCCCCCCATTACGTCATGCTTCAGAAATGTGGAAAATGGTCCGTTTTCAAATGTTTTATTTTTGAACGTCAGTTCACATTTGTAGGTGGATCATCAGTGTTAAAGCTAAAATTAGCATGTTTAAAGTGATTTTCATGCTTCCAGGGGCTCGGGAAGTGAAATAAATACCATTTGGAGGCATTTAATGTTCGAGCAAAAACGGCTGATTTTCGACAAAAGAGATAACACCACCCCATTACGTCATGCTTCAGAAATGTGGAAAATGGTCCGTTTCAAATGTTTTATTTTTGAACGTCAGTTCACATTTGTAGGTGGATCATCAGTGTTAGAGCTAAAATTAGCATGTTTAAAGTGATTTTCATGCTTCCAGGGGCTCGGGAAGTGAAATAAATACCATTTGGAGGCATTTAATGTTCGAGCAAAAACGGCTGATTTTCGACAAAAGAGATAACACCCCCCATTACGTCATGCTTCAGAAATGTGGAAAATGGTCCGTTTTCAAATGTTTTATTTTGAACGTCAGTTCACATTTGTAGGTGGATCATCAGTGTTAGAGCTAAAATTAGCATGTTTAAAGTGATTTTCATGCTTCCAGGGGCCCAAAACACAGATTTTTGGAAAGGATGGTTAAAAGTGCATGAAAATGGCCAATTTACTCACTCTGAGTTCTCAAAAAGGTTTCTTCACCCGGGAAGTTAATTAAATACCATTTGGAGGCATTTAATGTTCGAGCAAAAACGGCTGATTTTCGACAAAAGAGATAACACCCCCCCATTACGTCATGCTTCAGAAATGTGGAAAATGGTCCGTTTTCAAATGTTTTATTTTTGAACGTCAGTTCACATTTGTAGGTGGATCATCAGTGTTAGAGCTAAAATTAGCATGTTTAAAGTGATTTTCATGCTTCCAGGGGCCCAAAACACAAGATTTATGGAATGGTTAAAAGTGCATGAAAATGGCCAATTTACTCACTCTGAGTTCTCAAAAAGGGTTTCTTCACCCCGGGAAGTTTTAAATACCATTTGGAGGCATTTAATGTTAGAGCAAAAACGGCTGATTTTCGACAAAAGAGATAACACCCCCCCATTACGTCATGCTTCAGAAATGTGGAAAATGGTCCGTTTTCAAATGTTTTATTTTTGAACGTCAGTTCACATTTGTAGGTGGATCGTCAGTGTTAGAGCTAAAAATTAGCATGTTTAAAGTGATTTTCATGCTTCCAGGGGCCCAAAACACAAGATTTATGGAATGGTTAAAAGTGCATGAAAATGGCCAATTTACTCACTCTGAGTTCTCAAAAAGGGTTTCTTCACCCCGGGAAGTTAATTAAATACCATTTGGAGGATTTTAATGTTAGAGCAAAAACGGCTGATTTTCGACAAAAGAGATAACACCCCCCCATTACGTCATGCTTCAGAAATGTGGAAAATGGTCCGTTTTCAAATGTTTTATTTTTGAACGTCAGTTCACATTTGTAGGTGGATCATCAGTGTTAGAGCTAAAATTAGCATGTTTAAAGTGATTTTCATGCTTCCAGGGGCCCAAAAACACAAGATTTATGGAATGGTTAAAAGTGCATGAAAATGGCCAATTTACTCACTCTGAGTTCTCAAAAAGGGTTTCTTCACCCCGGGAAGTTAATTAAATACCATTTGGAGGCATTTAATGTTAGAGCAAAAACGGCTGATTTTCGACAAAAGAGATAACACCCCCCCATTACGTCATGCTTCAGAAATGTGGAAAATGGTCCGTTTTCAAATGTTTTATTTTTGAACGTCAGTTCACATTTGTAGGTGGATCATCAGTGTTAGAGCTAAAATTAGCATGTTTAAAGTGATTTTCATGCTTCCAGGGGCCCAAAACACAAGATTTATGGAATGGTTAAAAGTGCATGAAAATGGCCAATTTACTCACTCTGAGTTCTCAAAAAGGGTTTCTTCACCCCGGGAAGTTAATTAAATACCATTTGGAGGCATTTAATGTTCGAGCAAAAACGGCTGATTTTCGACAAAAGAGATAACACCCCCCCATTACGTCATGCTTCAGAAATGTGGAAAATGGTCCGTTTTCAAATGTTTTATTTTTGAACGTCAGTTCACATTTGTAGGTGGATCATCAGTGTTAGAGCTAAAATTAGCATGTTTAAAGTGATTTTCATGCTTCCAGGGGCCCAAAACACAAGATTTATGGAATGGTTAAAAGTGCATGAAAATAGCCAATTTACTCACTCTGAGTTCTCAAAAAGGGTTTCTTCACCCCGGGAAGTTAATTAAATACCATTTGGAGGCATTTAATGTTCGAGCAAAAACGGCTGATTTTCGACAAAAGAGATAACATCCCCCCATTACGTCATGCTTCAGAAATGTGGAAAATGGTCCGTTTTCAAATGTTTTATTTTTGAACGTCAGTTCACATTTGTAGGTGGATCATCAGTGTTAGAGCTAAAATTAGCATGTTTAAAGTGATTTTCATGCTTCCAGGGGCCCAAAACACAAGATTTATGGAATGGTTAAAAGTGCATGAAAATGGCCAATTTACTCACTCTGGGTTCTCAAAAAGGGTTTCTTCACCCCGGGAAGTTAATTAAATACCATTTGGAGGCATTTAATGTTAGAGCAAAAACGGCTGATTTTCGACAAAAGAGATAACACCCCCCCATTACGTCATGCTTCAGAAATGTGGAAAATGGTCCGTTTTGAAATGTTTTATTTTTGAACGTCAGTTCACATTTGTAGGTGGATCATCAGTGTTAGAGCTAAAATTAGCATGTTTAAAGTGATTTTCATGCTTCCAGGGGCCCAAAACACAAGATTTATGGAATGGTTAAAAGTGCATGAAAATGGCCAATTTACTCACTCTGAGTTCTCAAAAAGGGTTTCTTCACCCCGGGAAGTTAATTAAATACCATTTGGAGGATTTTAATGTTAGAGCAAAAACGGCTGATTTTCGACAAAAGAGATAACACCCCCCCATTACGTCATGCTTCAGAAATGTGGAAAATGGTCCGTTTTCAAATGTTTTATTTTTGAACGTCAGTTCACATTTGTAGGTGGATCATCAGTGTTAGAGCTAAAATTAGCATGTTTAAAGTGATTTTCATGCTTCCAGGGGCCCAAAACACAAGATTTATGGAATGGTTAAAAGTGCATGAAAATGGCCAATTTACTCACTCTGAGTTCTCAAAAAGGGTTTCTTCACCCCGGGAAGTTAATTAAATACCATTTGGAGGCATTTAATGTTAGAGCAAAAACGGCTGATTTTCGACAAAAGAGATAACACCCCCCCATTACGTCATGCTTCAGAAATGTGGAAAATGGTCCGTTTTCAAATGTTTTATTTTTGAACGTCAGTTCACATTTGTAGGTGGATCATCAGTGTTAGAGCTAAAATTAGCATGTTTAAAGTGATTTTCATGCTTCCAGGGGCCCAAAACACAAGATTTATGGAATGGTTAAAAGTGCATGAAAATGGCCAATTTACTCACTCTGAGTTCTCAAAAAGGGTTTCTTCACCCCGGGAAGTTAATTAAATACCATTTGGAGGCATTTAATGTTCGAGCAAAAACGGCTGATTTTCGACAAAAGAGATAACACCCCCCCATTACGTCATTCTTCAGAAATGTGGAAAATGGTCCGTTTTCAAATGTTTTATTTTTGAACGTCAGTTCACATTTGTAGGTGGATCATCAGTGTTAGAGCTAAAATTAGCATGTTTAAAGTGATTTTCATGCTTCCAGGGGCCCAAAACACAAGATTTATGGAATGGTTAAAAGTGCATGAAAATGGCCAATTTACTCACTCTGAGTTCTCAAAAAGGGTTTCTTCACCCCGGGAAGTTAATTAAATACCATTTGGAGGCATTTAATGTTCGAGCAAAAACGGCTGATTTTCGACAAAAGAGATAACACCCCCCCATTACGTCATGCTTCAGAAATGTGGAAAATGGTCCGTTTTGAAATGTTTTATTTTTGAACGTCAGTTCACATTTGTAGGTGGATCATCAGTGTTAGAGCTAAAATTAGCATGTTTAAAGTGATTTTCATGCTTCCAGGGGCCCAAAACACAAGATTTATGGAATGGTTAAAAGTGCATGAAAATGGCCAATTTACTCACTCTGAGTTCTCAAAAAGGGTTTCTTCACCCCGGGAAGTTAATTAAATACCATTTGGAGGCATTTGATGTTCGAGCAAAAACGGCTGATTTTCGACAAAAGAGATAACACCCCCCCATTACGTCATGCTTCAGAAATGTGGAAAATGGTCCGTTTTCAAATGTTTTATTTTTGAACGTCAGTTCACATTTGTAGGTGGATCATCAGTGTTAGAGCTAAAATTAGCATGTTTAAAGTGATTTTCATGCTTCCAGGGGCCCAAAACACAAGATTTATGGAATGGTTAAAAGTGCATGAAAATGGCCAATTTACTCACTCTGAGTTCTCAAAAAGGGTTTCTTCACCCCGGGAAGTTAATTAAATACCATTTGGAGGCATTTAATGTTAGAGCAAAAACGGCTGATTTTCGACAAAAGAGATAACACCCCCCCATTACGTCATGCTTCAGAAATGTGGAAAATGGTCCGTTTTCAAATGTTTTATTTTTGAACGTCAGTTCACATTTGTAGGTGGATCATCAGTGTTAGAGCTAAAATTAGCATGTTTAAAGTGATTTTCATGCTTCCAGGGGCCCAAAACACAAGATTTATGGAATGGTTAAAAGTGCATGAAAATGGCCAATTTACTCACTCTGAGTTCTCAAAAAGGGTTTCTTCACCCCGGGAAGTTAATTAAATACCATTTGGAGGCATTTAATGTTCGAGCAAAAACGGCTGATTTTCGACAAAAGAGATAACACCCCCCCATTACGTCATGCTTCAGAAATGTGGAAAATGGTCCGTTTTCAAATGTTTTATTTTTGAACGTCAGTTCACATTTGTAGGTGGATCATCAGTGTTAGAGCTAAAATTAGCATGTTTAAAGTGATTTTCATGCTTCCAGGGGCCCAAAACACAAGATTTATGGAATGGTTAAAAGTGCATGAAAATGGCCAATTTACTCACTCTGAGTTCTCAAAAAGGGTTTCTTCACCCCGGGAAGTTAATTAAATACCATTTGGAGGCATTTGATGTTCGAGCAAAAACGGCTGATTTTCGACAAAAGAGATAACACCCCCCCATTACGTCATGCTTCAGAAATGTGGAAAATGGTCCGTTTTCAAATGTTTTATTTTTGAACGTCAGTTCACATTTGTAGGTGGATCATCAGTGTTAGAGCTAAAATTAGCATGTTTAAAGTGATTTTCATGCTTCCAGGGGCCCAAAACACAAGATTTATGGAATGGTTAAAAGTGCATGAAAATGGCCAATTTACTCACTCTGAGTTCTCAAAAAGGGTTTCTTCACCCCGGGAAGTTAATTAAATACCATTTGGAGGCATTTAATGTTAGAGCAAAAACGGCTGATTTTCGACAAAAGAGATAACACCCCCCCATTACGTCATGCTTCAGAAATGTGGAAAATGGTCCGTTTTCAAATGTTTTATTTTTGAACGTCAGTTCACATTTGTAGGTGGATCATCAGTGTTAGAGCTAAAATTAGCATGTTTAAAGTGATTTTCATGCTTCCAGGGGCCCAAAACACAAGATTTATGGAATGGTTAAAAGTGCATGAAAATGGCCAATTTACTCACTCTGAGTTCTCAAAAAGGGTTTCTTCACCCCGGGAAGTTAATTAAATACCATTTGGAGGCATTTAATGTTAGAGCAAAAACGGCTGATTTTCGACAAAAGAGATAACACCAACCCATTACGTCATGCTTCAGAAATGTGGAAAATGGTCCGTTTTCAAATGTTTTATTTTTGAACGTCAGTTCACATTTGTAGGTGGATCATCAGTGTTAGAGCTAAAATTAGCATGTTTAAAGTGATTTTCATGCTTCCAGGGGCCCAAAACACAAGATTTATGGAATGGTTAAAAGTGCATGAAAATGGCCAATTTACTCACTCTGAGTTCTCAAAAAGGGTTTCTTCACCCCGGGAAGTTAATTAAATACCATTTGGAGGCATTTAATGTTCGAGCAAAAACGGCTGATTTTCGACAAAAGAGATAACATCCCCCCATTACGTCATGCTTCAGAAATGTGGAAAATGGTCCGTTTTCAAATGTTTATTTTTGAACGTCAGTTCACATTTGTGGGTGGATCATCAGTGTTAGAGCTAAAATTAGCATGTTTAAAGTGATTTTCATGCTTCCAGGGGCTCGGGAAGTTAATTAAATACCATTTGGAGGCATTTAATGTTCGAGCAAAAACGGCTGATTTTCGACAAAAGAGATAACACCCCCCCATTACGTCATGCTTCAGAAATGTGGAAAATGGTCCGTTTTCAAATGTTTCATTTTTGAACGTCAGTTCACATTTATAGGTGGATCATCAGTGTTAGAGCTAAAATTAGCATGTTTAAAGTGATTTTCATGCTTCCAGGGGCTCGGGAAGTGAAATAAATACCATTTGGAGGCATTTAATGTTCGAGCAAAAACGGCTGATTTTCGACAAAAGAGATAACACCCCCCCATTACGTCATGCTTCAGAAATGTGGAAAATGGTCCGTTTTCAAATGGTTTTTTTTTTAACGTCAGTTCACATTTGTAGGTGGATCATCAGTGTTAGAGCTAAAATTAGCATGTTTAAAGTGATTTTCATGCTTCCAGGGGCCCAAAACACAAGATTTATGGAATGGTTAAAAGTGCATGAAAATGGCCAATTTACTCACTCTGAGTTCTCAAAAAGGGTTTCTTCACCCCGGGAAGTTAATTAAATACCATTTGGAGGCATTTAATGTTCGAGCAAAAACGGCTGATTTTCGACAAAAGAGATAACACCCCCCCATTACGTCATGCTTCAGAAATGTGGAAAATGGTCCGTTTTCAAATGTTTTATTTTTGAACGTCAGTTCACATTTGTAGGTGGATCATCAGTGTTAGAGCTAAAATTAGCATGTTTAAAGTGATTTTCATGCTTCCAGGGGCCCAAAACACAAGATTTATGGAATGGTTAAAAGTGCATGAAAATGGCCAATTTACTCACTCTGAGTTCTCAAAAAGGGTTTCTTCACCCCAGGAAGTTAATTAAATACCATTTGGAGGCATTTAATGTTCGAGCAAAAACGGCTGATTTTCGACAAAAGAGATAACATCCCCCCATTACGTCATGCTTCAGAAATGTGGAAAATGGTCCGTTTTCAAATGTTTTATTTTTGAACGTCAGTTCACATTTGTAGGTGGATCATCAGTGTTAGAGCTAAAATTAGCATGTTTAAAGTGATTTTCATGCTTCCAGGGGCCCAAAACACAAGATTTATGGAATGGTTAAAAGTGCATGAAAATGGCCAATTTACTCACTCTGAGTTCTCAAAAAGGGTTTCTTCACCCCGGGAAGTTAATTAAATACCATTTGGAGGCATTTAATGTTAGAGCAAAAACGGCTGATTTTCGACAAAAGAGATAACACCCCCCCATTACGTCATGCTTCAGAAATGTGGAAAATGGTCCGTTTTCAAATGTTTTATTTTTGAACGTCAGTTCACATTTGTAGGTGGATCATCAGTGTTAAAGCTAAAATTAGCATGTTTAAAGTGATTTTCATGCTTCCAGGGGCTCGGGAAGTGAAATAAATACCATTTGGAGGCATTTAATGTTCGAGCAAAAACGGCTGATTTTCGACAAAAGAGATAACACCACCCCATTACGTCATGCTTCAGAAATGTGGAAAATGGTCCGTTTTCAAATGTTTTATTTTTGAACGTCAGTTCACATTTGTAGGTGGATCATCAGTGTTAGAGCTAAAATTAGCATGTTTAAAGTGATTTTCATGCTTCCAGGGGCTCGGGAAGTGAAATAAATACCATTTGGAGGCATTTAATGTTCGAGCAAAAACGGCTGATTTTCGACAAAAGAGATAACACCCCCCCATTACGTCATGCTTCAGAAATGTGGAAAATGGTCCGTTTTCAAATGTTTTATTTTTGAACGTCAGTTCACATTTGTAGGTGGATCATCAGTGTTAGAGCTAAAATTAGCATGTTTAAAGTGATTTTCATGCTTCCAGGGGCCCAAAACACAAGATTTATGGAATGGTTAAAAGTGCATGAAAATGGCCAATTTACTCACTCTGAGTTCTCAAAAAGGGTTTCTTCACCCCGGGAAGTTAATTAAATACCATTTGGAGGCATTTAATGTTCGAGCAAAAACGGCTGATTTTCGACAAAAGAGATAACACCCCCCCATTACGTCATGCTTCAGAAATGTGGAAAATGGTCCGTTTTCAAATGTTTTATTTTTGAACGTCAGTTCACATTTGTAGGTGGATCATCAGTGTTAGAGCTAAAATTAGCATGTTTAAAGTGATTTTCATGCTTCCAGGGGCCCAAAACACAAGATTTATGGAATGGTTAAAAGTGCATGAAAATAGCCAATTTACTCACTCTGAGTTCTCAAAAAGGGTTTCTTCACCCCGGGAAGTTAATTAAATACCATTTGGAGGCATTTAATGTTCGAGCAAAAACGGCTGATTTTCGACAAAAGAGATAACATCCCCCCATTACGTCATGCTTCAGAAATGTGGAAAATGGTCCGTTTTCAAATGTTTTATTTTTGAACGTCAGTTCACATTTGTAGGTGGATCATCAGTGTTAGAGCTAAAATTAGCATGTTTAAAGTGATTTTCATGCTTCCAGGGGCCCAAAACACAAGATTTATGGAATGGTTAAAAGTGCATGAAAATGGCCAATTTACTCACTCTGGGTTCTCAAAAAGGGTTTCTTCACCCCGGGAAGTTAATTAAATACCATTTGGAGGCATTTAATGTTAGAGCAAAAACGGCTGATTTTCGACAAAAGAGATAACACCCCCCCATTACGTCATGCTTCAGAAATGTGGAAAATGGTCCGTTTTCAAATGTTTTATTTTTGAACGTCAGTTCACATTTGTAGGTGGATCATCAGTGTTAGAGCTAAAATTAGCATGTTTAAAGTGATTTTCATGCTTCCAGGGGCCCAAAACACAAGATTTATGGAATGGTTAAAAGTGCATGAAAATGGCCAATTTACTCACTCTGAGTTCTCAAAAAGGGTTTCTTCACCCCGGGAAGTTAATTAAATACCATTTGGAGGATTTTAATGTTAGAGCAAAAACGGCTGATTTTCGACAAAAGAGATAACACCCCCCCATTACGTCATGCTTCAGAAATGTGGAAAATGGTCCGTTTTCAAATGTTTTATTTTTGAACGTCAGTTCACATTTGTAGGTGGATAATCAGTGTTAGAGCTAAAATTAGCATGTTTAAAGTGATTTTCATGCTTCCAGGGGCCCAAAACACAAGATTTATGGAATGGTTAAAAGTGCATGAAAATGGCCAATTTACTCACTCTGAGTTCTCAAAAAGGGTTTCTTCACCCCGGGAAGTTAATTAAATACCATTTGGAGGCATTTAATGTTAGAGCAAAAACGGCTGATTTTCGACAAAAGAGATAACACCCCCCCATTACGTCATGCTTCAGAAATGTGGAAAATGGTCCGTTTTCAAATGTTTTATTTTTGAACGTCAGTTCACATTTGTAGGTGGATCATCAGTGTTAGAGCTAAAATTAGCATGTTTAAAGTGATTTTCATGCTTCCAGGGGCCCAAAACACAAGATTTATGGAATGGTTAAAAGTGCATGAAAATGGCCAATTTACTCACTCTGAGTTCTCAAAAAGGGTTTCTTCACCCCGGGAAGTTAATTAAATACCATTTGGAGGCATTTAATGTTCGAGCAAAAACGGCTGATTTTCGACAAAAGAGATAACACCCCCCCATTACGTCATGCTTCAGAAATGTGGAAAATGGTCCGTTTTCAAATGTTTTATTTTTGAACGTCAGTTCACATTTGTAGGTGGATCATCAGTGTTAGAGCTAAAATTAGCATGTTTAAAGTGATTTTCATGCTTCCAGGGGCCCAAAACACAAGATTTATGGAATGGTTAAAAGTGCATGAAAATAGCCAATTTACTCACTCTGAGTTCTCAAAAAGGGTTTCTTCACCCCGGGAAGTTAATTAAATACCATTTGGAGGCATTTAATGTTCGAGCAAAAACGGCTGATTTTCGACAAAAGAGATAACATCCCCCCATTACGTCATGCTTCAGAAATGTGGAAAATGGTCCGTTTTCAAATGTTTTATTTTTGAACGTCAGTTCACATTTGTAGGTGGATCATCAGTGTTAGAGCTAAAATTAGCATGTTTAAAGTGATTTTCATGCTTCCAGGGGCCCAAAACACAAGATTTATGGAATGGTTAAAAGTGCATGAAAATGGCCAATTTACTCACTCTGGGTTCTCAAAAAGGGTTTCTTCACCCCGGGAAGTTAATTAAATACCATTTGGAGGCATTTAATGTTAGAGCAAAAACGGCTGATTTTCGACAAAAGAGATAACACCCCCCCATTACGTCATGCTTCAGAAATGTGGAAAATGGTCCGTTTTGAAATGTTTTATTTTTGAACGTCAGTTCACATTTGTAGGTGGATCATCAGTGTTAGAGCTAAAATTAGCATGTTTAAAGTGATTTTCATGCTTCCAGGGGCCCAAAACACAAGATTTATGGAATGGTTAAAAGTGCATGAAAATGGCCAATTTACTCACTCTGAGTTCTCAAAAAGGGTTTCTTCACCCCAGGAAGTTAATTAAATACCATTTGGAGGATTTTAATGTTAGAGCAAAAACGGCTGATTTTCGACAAAAGAGATAACACCCCCCCATTACGTCATGCTTCAGAAATGTGGAAAATGGTCCGTTTTCAAATGTTTTATTTTTGAACGTCAGTTCACATTTGTAGGTGGATCATCAGTGTTAGAGCTAAAATTAGCATGTTTAAAGTGATTTTCATGCTTCCAGGGGCCCAAAACACAAGATTTATGGAATGGTTAAAAGTGCATGAAAATGGCCAATTTACTCACTCTGAGTTCTCAAAAAGGGTTTCTTCACCCCGGGAAGTTAATTAAATACCATTTGGAGGCATTTAATGTTAGAGCAAAAACGGCTGATTTTCGACAAAAGAGATAACACCCCCCCATTACGTCATGCTTCAGAAATGTGGAAAATGGTCCGTTTTCAAATGTTTTATTTTTGAACGTCAGTTCACATTTGTAGGTGGATCATCAGTGTTAGAGCTAAAATTAGCATGTTTAAAGTGATTTTCATGCTTCCAGGGGCCCAAAACACAAGATTTATGGAATGGTTAAAAGTGCATGAAAATGGCCAATTTACTCACTCTGAGTTCTCAAAAAGGGTTTCTTCACCCCGGGAAGTTAATTAAATACCATTTGGAGGCATTTAATGTTCGAGCAAAAACGGCTGATTTTCGACAAAAGAGATAACACCCCCCCATTACGTCATGCTTCAGAAATGTGGAAAATGGTCCGTTTTCAAATGTTTTATTTTTGAACGTCAGTTCACATTTGTAGGTGGATCATCAGTGTTAGAGCTAAAATTAGCATGTTTAAAGTGATTTTCATGCTTCCAGGGGCCCAAAACACAAGATTTATGGAATGGTTAAAAGTGCATGAAAATGGCCAATTTACTCACTCTGAGTTCTCAAAAAGGGTTTCTTCACCCCGGGAAGTTAATTAAATACCATTTGGAGGCATTTAATGTTCGAGCAAAAACGGCTGATTTTCGACAAAAGAGATAACACCCCCCCATTACGTCATGCTTCAGAAATGTGGAAAATGGTCCGTTTTGAAATGTTTTATTTTTGAACGTCAGTTCACATTTGTAGGTGGATCATCAGTGTTAGAGCTAAAATTAGCATGTTTAAAGTGATTTTCATGCTTCCAGGGGCCCAAAACACAAGATTTATGGAATGGTTAAAAGTGCATGAAAATGGCCAATTTACTCACTCTGAGTTCTCAAAAAGGGTTTCTTCACCCCGGGAAGTTAATTAAATACCATTTGGAGGCATTTGATGTTCGAGCAAAAACGGCTGATTTTCGACAAAAGAGATAACACCCCCCCATTACGTCATGCTTCAGAAATGTGGAAAATGGTCCGTTTTCAAATGTTTTATTTTTGAACGTCAGTTCACATTTGTAGGTGGATCATCAGTGTTAGAGCTAAAATTAGCATGTTTAAAGTGATTTTCATGCTTCCAGGGGCCCAAAACACAAGATTTATGGAATGGTTAAAAGTGCATGAAAATGGCCAATTTACTCACTCTGAGTTCTCAAAAAGGGTTTCTTCACCCCGGAAAGTTAATTAAATACCATTTGGAGGCATTTAATGTTAGAGCAAAAACGGCTGATTTTCGACAAAAGAGATAACACCCCCCCATTACGTCATGCTTCAGAAATGTGGAAAATGGTCCGTTTTCAAATGTTTTATTTTTGAACGTCAGTTCACATTTGTAGGTGGATCATCAGTGTTAGAGCTAAAATTAGCATGTTTAAAGTGATTTTCATGCTTCCAGGGGCCCAAAACACAAGATTTATGGAATGGTTAAAAGTGCATGAAAATGGCCAATTTACTCACTCTGAGTTCTCAAAAAGGGTTTCTTCACCCCGGGAAGTTAATTAAATACCATTTGGAGGCATTTAATGTTCGAGCAAAAACGGCTGATTTTCGACAAAAGAGATAACACCCCCCCATTACGTCATGCTTCAGAAATGTGGAAAATGGTCCGTTTTCAAATGTTTTATTTTTGAACGTCAGTTCACATTTGTAGGTGGATCATCAGTGTTAGAGCTAAAATTAGCATGTTTAAAGTGATTTTCATGCTTCCAAGGGCCCAAAACACAAGATTTATGGAATGGTTAAAAGTGCATGAAAATGGCCAATTTACTCACTCTGAGTTCTCAAAAAGGGTTTCTTCACCCCGGGAAGTTAATTAAATACCATTTGGAGGCATTTAATGTTCGAGCAAAAACGGCTGATTTTCGACAAAAGAGATAACATCCCCCCATTACGTCATGCTTCAGAAATGTGGAAAATGGTCCGTTTTCAAATGTTTATTTTTGAACGTCAGTTCACATTTGTAGGTGGATCATCAGTGTTAGAGCTAAAATTAGCATGTTTAAAGTGATTTTCATGCTTCCAGGGGCCCAAAACACAAGATTTATGGAATGGTTAAAAGTGCATGAAAATGGCCAATTTACTCACTCTGGGTTCTCAAAAAGGGTTTCTTCACCCCGGGAAGTTAATTAAATACCATTTGGAGGCATTTAATGTTAGAGCAAAAATGGCTGATTTTCGACAAAAGAGATAACACCCCCCCATTACGTCATGCTTCAGAAATGTGGAAAATGGTCCGTTTTGAAATGTTTTATTTTTGAACGTCAGTTCACATTTGTAGGTGGATCATCAGTGTTAGAGCTAAAATTAGCATGTTTAAAGTGATTTTCATGCTTCCAGGGGCCCAAAACACAAGATTTATGGAATGGTTAAAAGTGCATGAAAATGGCCAATTTACTCACTCTGAGTTCTCAAAAAGGGTTTCTTCACCCCGGGAAGTTAATTAAATACCATTTGGAGGATTTTAATGTTAGAGCAAAAACGGCTGATTTTCGACAAAAGAGATAACACCCCCCCATTACGTCATGCTTCAGAAATGTGGAAAATGGTCCGTTTTCAAATGTTTTATTTTTGAACGTCAGTTCACATTTGTAGGTGGATCATCAGTGTTAGAGCTAAAATTAGCATGTTTAAAGTGATTTTCATGCTTCCAGGGGCCCAAAACACAAGATTTATGGAATGGTTAAAAGTGCATGAAAATGGCCAATTTACTCACTCTGAGTTCTCAAAAAGGGTTTCTTCACCCCGGGAAGTTAATTAAATACCATTTGGAGGCATTTAATGTTCGAGCAAAAACGGCTGATTTTCGACAAAAGAGATAACACCCCCCCATTACGTCATGCTTCAGAAATGTGGAAAATGGTCCGTTTTCAAATGTTTTATTTTTGAACGTCAGTTCACATTTGTAGGTGGATCATCAGTGTTAGAGCTAAAATTAGCATGTTTAAAGTGATTTTCATGCTTCCAGGGGCCCAAAACACAAGATTTATGGAATGGTTAAAAGTGCATGAAAATGGCCAATTTACTCACTCTGAGTTCTCAAAAAGGGTTTCTTCACCCCGGGAAGTTAATTAAATACCATTTGGAGGCATTTAATGTTCGAGCAAAAACGGCAGATTTTCGACAAAAGAGATAACACCCCCCCATTACGTCATGCTTCAGAAATGTGGAAAATGGTCCATTTTGAAATGTTTTATTTTTGAACGTCAGTTCACATTTGTAGGTGGATCATCAGTGTTAGAGCTAAAATTAGCATGTTTAAAGTGATTTTCATGCTTCCAGGGGCCCAAAACACAAGATTTATGGAATGGTTAAAAGTGCATGAAAATGGCCAATTTACTCACTCTGAGTTCTCAAAAAGGGTTTCTTCACCCCGGGAAGTTAATTAAATACCATTTGGAGGCATTTGATGTTCGAGCAAAAACGGCTGATTTTCGACAAAAGAGATAACACCCCCCCATTACGTCATGCTTCAGAAATGTGGAAAATGGTCCGTTTTCAAATGTTTTATTTTTGAACGTCAGTTCACATTTGTAGGTGGATCATCAGTGTTAGAGCTAAAATTAGCATGTTTAAAGTGATTTTCATGCTTCCAGGGGCCCAAAACACAAGATTTATGGAATGGTTAAAAGTGCATGAAAATGGCCAATTTACTCACTCTGAGTTCTCAAAAAGGGTTTCTTCACCCCGGGAAGTTAATTAAATACCATTTGGAGGCATTTAATGTTAGAGCAAAAACGGCTGATTTTCGACAAAAGAGATAACACCCCCCCATTACGTCATGCTTCAGAAATGTGGAAAATGGTCCGTTTTCAAATGTTTTATTTTTGAACGTCAGTTCACATTTGTAGGTGGATCATCAGTGTTAGAGCTAAAATTAGCATGTTTAAAGTGATTTTCATGCTTCCAGGGGCCCAAAACACAAGATTTATGGAATGGTTAAAAGTGCATGAAAATGGCCAATTTACTCACTCTGAGTTCTCAAAAAGGGTTTCTTCACCCCGGGAAGTTAATTAAATACCATTTGGAGGCATTTAATGTTAGAGCAAAAACGGCTGATTTTCGACAAAAGAGATAACACCAACCCATTACGTCATGCTTCAGAAATGTGGAAAATGGTCCGTTTTCAAATGTTTTATTTTTGAACGTCAGTTCACATTTGTAGGTGGATCATCAGTGTTAGAGCTAAAATTAGCATGTTTAAAGTGATTTTCATGCTTCCAGGGGCCCAAAACACAAGATTTATGGAATGGTTAAAAGTGCATGAAAATGGCCAATTTACTCACTCTGAGTTCTCAAAAAGGGTTTCTTCACCCCGGGAAGTTAATTAAATACCATTTGGAGGCATTTAATGTTCGAGCAAAAACGGCTGATTTTCGACAAAAGAGATAACATCCCCCCATTACGTCATGCTTCAGAAATGTGGAAAATGGTCCGTTTTCAAATGTTTATTTTTGAACGTCAGTTCACATTTGTAGGTGGATCATCAGTGTTAGAGCTAAAATTAGCATGTTTAAAGTGATTTTCATGCTTCCAGGGGCTCGGGAAGTTAATTAAATACCATTTGGAGGCATTTAATGTTCGAGCAAAAACGGCTGATTTTCGACAAAAGAGATAACACCCCCCCATTACGTCATGCTTCAGAAATGTGGAAAATGGTCCGTTTTCAAATGTTTCATTTTTGAACGTCAGTTCACATTTATAGGTGGATCATCAGTGTTAGAGCTAAAATTAGCATGTTTAAAGTGATTTTCATGCTTCCAGGGGCTCGGGAAGTGAAATAAATACCATTTGGAGGCATTTAATGTTCGAGCAAAAACGGCTGATTTTCGACAAAAGAGATAACACCCCCCCCATTACGTCATGCTTCAGAAATGTGGAAAATGGTCCGTTTTCAAATGGTTTTTTTTTTAACGTCAGTTCACATTTGTAGGTGGATCATCAGTGTTAGAGCTAAAATTAGCATGTTTAAAGTGATTTTCATGCTTCCAGGGGCCCAAAACACAAGATTTATGGAATGGTTAAAAGTGCATGAAAATGGCCAATTTACTCACTCTGAGTTCTCAAAAAGGGTTTCTTCACCCCGGGAAGTTAATTAAATACCATTTGGAGGCATTTAATGTTCGAGCAAAAACGGCTGATTTTCGACAAAAGAGATAACACCCCCCCATTACGTCATGCTTCAGAAATGTGGAAAATGGTCCGTTTTCAAATGTTTTATTTTTGAACGTCAGTTCACATTTGTAGGTGGATCATCAGTGTTAGAGCTAAAATTAGCATGTTTAAAGTGATTTTCATGCTTCCAGGGGCCCAAAACACAAGATTTATGGAATGGTTAAAAGTGCATGAAAATGGCCAATTTACTCACTCTGAGTTCTCAAAAAGGGTTTCTTCACCCCGGGAAGTTAATTAAATACCATTTGGAGGCATTTAATGTTCGAGCAAAAACGGCTGATTTTCGACAAAAGAGATAACATCCCCCCATTACGTCATGCTTCAGAAATGTGGAAAATGGTCCGTTTTCAAATGTTTTATTTTTGAACGTCAGTTCACATTTGTAGGTGGATCATCAGTGTTAGAGCTAAAATTAGCATGTTTAAAGTGATTTTCATGCTTCCAGGGGCCCAAAACACAAGATTTATGGAATGGTTAAAAGTGCATGAAAATGGCCAATTTACTCACTCTGAGTTCTCAAAAAGGGTTTCTTCACCCCGGGAAGTTAATTAAATACCATTTGGAGGCATTTAATGTTAGAGCAAAAACGGCTGATTTTCGACAAAAGAGATAACACCCCCCCATTACGTCATGCTTCAGAAATGTGGAAAATGGTCCGTTTTCAAATGTTTTATTTTTGAACGTCAGTTCACATTTGTAGGTGGATCATCAGTGTTAAAGCTAAAATTAGCATGTTTAAAGTGATTTTCATGCTTCCAGGGGCTCGGGAAGTGAAATAAATACCATTTGGAGGCATTTAATGTTCGAGCAAAAACGGCTGATTTTCGACAAAAGAGATAACACCACCCCATTACGTCATGCTTCAGAAATGTGGAAAATGGTCCGTTTTCAAATGTTTTATTTTTGAACGTCAGTTCACATTTGTAGGTGGATCATCAGTGTTAGAGCTAAAATTAGCATGTTTAAAGTGATTTTCATGCTTCCAGGGGCTCGGGAAGTGAAATAAATACCATTTGGAGGCATTTAATGTTCGAGCAAAAACGGCTGATTTTCGACAAAAGAGATAACACCCCCCCATTACGTCATGCTTCAGAAATGTGGAAAATGGTCCGTTTTCAAATGTTTTATTTTTGAACGTCAGTTCACATTTGTAGGTGGATCATCAGTGTTAGAGCTAAAATTAGCATGTTTAAAGTGATTTTCATGCTTCCAGGGGCCCAAAACACAAGATTTATGGAATGGTTAAAAGTGCATGAAAATGGCCAATTTACTCACTCTGAGTTCTCAAAAAGGGTTTCTTCACCCCGGGAAGTTAATTAAATACCATTTGGAGGCATTTAATGTTCGAGCAAAAACGGCTGATTTTCGACAAAAGAGATAACACCCCCCCATTACGTCATGCTTCAGAAATGTGGAAAATGGTCCGTTTTCAAATGTTTTATTTTTGAATGTCAGTTCACATTTGTAGGTGGATCATCAGTGTTAGAGCTAAAATTAGCATGTTTAAAGTGATTTTCATGCTTCTTGGGGCCCAAAACACAAGATTTATGGAATGGTTAAAAGTGCATGAAAATGGCCAATTTACTCACTCTGAGTTCTCAAAAAGGGTTTCTTCACCCCGGGAAGTGAAATAAATACCATTTGGAGGCATTTAATGTTCGAGCAAAAACGGCTGATTTTCGACAAAAGAGATAACACCCCCCCATTACGTCATGCTTCAGAAATGTGGAAAATGGTCCGTTTTCAAATGTTTTATTTTTGAACGTCAGTTCACATTTGTAGGTGGATCATCAGTGTTAGAGCTAAAATTAGCATGTTTAAAGTGATTTTCATGCTTCCAGGGGCTCGGGAAGTTAATTAAATACCATTTGGAGGCATTTAATGTTCGAGCAAAAACGGCTGATTTTCGACAAAAGAGATAACACCCCCCCATTACGTCATGCTTCAGAAATGTGGAAAATGGTCCGTTTTCAAATGTTTTATTTTTGAACGTCAGTTCACATTTGTAGGTGGATCATCAGTGTTAGAGCTAAAATTAGCATGTTTAAAGTGATTTTCATGCTTCCAGGGGCCCAAAACACAAGATTTATGGAATGGTTAAAAGTGCATGAAAATGGCCAATTTATTCACTCTGAGTTCTCAAAAAGGGTTTCTTCACCCCGGGAAGTTAATTAAATACCATTTGGAGGCATTTAATGTTCGAGCAAAAACGGCTGATTTTCGACAAAAGAGATAACACCCCCCCATTACGTCATGCTTCAGAAATGTGGAAAATGGTCCGTTTTCAAATGTTTTATTTTTGAACGTCAGTTCACATTTGTAGGTGGATCATCAGTGTTAGAGCTAAAATTAGCATGTTTAAAGTGATTTTCATGCTTCCAGGGGCCCAAAACACAAGATTTATGGAATGGTTAAAAGTGCATGAAAATGGCCAATTTACTCACTCTGAGTTCTCAAAAAGGGTTTCTTCACCCCGGGAAGTTAATTAAATACCATTTGGAGGCATTTAATGTTCGAGCAAAAACGGCTGATTTTCGACAAAAGAGATAACACCCCCCCATTACGTCATGCTTCAGAAATGTGGAAAATGGTCCGTTTTCAAATGTTTTATTTTTGAACGTCAGTTCACATTTGTAGGTGGATCATCAGTGTTAGAGCTAAAATTAGCATGTTTAAAGTGATTTTCATGCTTCCAGGGGCCCAAAACACAAGATTTATGGAATGGTTAAAAGTGCATGAAAATGGCCAATTTACTCACTCTGAGTTCTCAAAAAGGGTTTCTTCACCCCGGGAAGTTAATTAAATACCATTTGGAGGCATTTGATGTTCGAGCAAAAACGGCTGATTTTCGACAAAAGAGATAACACCCCCCCATTACGTCATGCTTCAGAAATGTGGAAAATGGTCCGTTTTCAAATGTTTTATTTTTGAACGTCAGTTCACATTTGTAGGTGGATCATCAGTGTTAGAGCTAAAATTAGCATGTTTAAAGTGATTTTCATGCTTCCAGGGGCCCAAAACACAAGATTTATGGAATGGTTAAAAGTGCATGAAAATGGCCAATTTACTCACTCTGAGTTCTCAAAAAGGGTTTCTTCACCCCGGGAAGTTAATTAAATACCATTTGGAGGCATTTAATGTTAGAGCAAAAACGGCTGATTTTCGACAAAAGAGATAACACCCCCCCATTACGTCATGCTTCAGAAATGTGGAAAATGGTCCGTTTTCAAATGTTTTATTTTTGAACGTCAGTTCACATTTGTAGGTGGATCATCAGTGTTAGAGCTAAAATTAGCATGTTTAAAGTGATTTTCATGCTTCCAGGGGCCCAAAACACAAGATTTATGGAATGGTTAAAAGTGCATGAAAATGGCCAATTTACTCACTCTGAGTTCTCAAAAAGGGTTTCTTCACCCCGGGAAGTTAATTAAATACCATTTGGAGGCATTTAATGTTAGAGCAAAAACGGCTGATTTTCGACAAAAGAGATAACACCAACCCATTACGTCATGCTTCAGAAATGTGGAAAATGGTCCGTTTTCAAATGTTTTATTTTTGAACGTCAGTTCACATTTGTAGGTGGATCATCAGTGTTAGAGCTAAAATTAGCATGTTTAAAGTGATTTTCATGCTTCCAGGGGCCCAAAACACAAGATTTATGGAATGGTTAAAAGTGCATGAAAATGGCCAATTTACTCACTCTGAGTTCTCAAAAAGGGTTTCTTCACCCCGGGAAGTTAATTAAATACCATTTGGAGGCATTTAATGTTCGAGCAAAAACGGCTGATTTTCGACAAAAGAGATAACATCCCCCCATTACGTCATGCTTCAGAAATGTGGAAAATGGTCCGTTTTCAAATGTTTATTTTTGAACGTCAGTTCACATTTGTGGGTGGATCATCAGTGTTAGAGCTAAAATTAGCATGTTTAAAGTGATTTTCATGCTTCCAGGGGCTCGGGAAGTTAATTAAATACCATTTGGAGGCATTTAATGTTCGAGCAAAAACGGCTGATTTTCGACAAAAGAGATAACACCCCCCCATTACGTCATGCTTCAGAAATGTGGAAAATGGTCCGTTTTCAAATGTTTCATTTTTGAACGTCAGTTCACATTTATAGGTGGATCATCAGTGTTAGAGCTAAAATTAGCATGTTTAAAGTGATTTTCATGCTTCCAGGGGCTCGGGAAGTGAAATAAATACCATTTGGAGGCATTTAATGTTCGAGCAAAAACGGCTGATTTTCGACAAAAGAGATAACACCCCCCCATTACGTCATGCTTCAGAAATGTGGAAAATGGTCCGTTTTCAAATGGTTTTTTTTTTTAACGTCAGTTCACATTTGTAGGTGGATCATCAGTGTTAGAGCTAAAATTAGCATGTTTAAAGTGATTTTCATGCTTCCAGGGGCCCAAAACACAAGATTTATGGAATGGTTAAAAGTGCATGAAAATGGCCAATTTACTCACTCTGAGTTCTCAAAAAGGGTTTCTTCACCCCGGGAAGTTAATTAAATACCATTTGGAGGCATTTAATGTTCGAGCAAAAACGGCTGATTTTCGACAAAAGAGATAACACCCCCCCATTACGTCATGCTTCAGAAATGTGGAAAATGGTCCGTTTTCAAATGTTTTATTTTTGAACGTCAGTTCACATTTGTAGGTGGATCATCAGTGTTAGAGCTAAAATTAGCATGTTTAAAGTGATTTCATGCTTCCAGGGGCCCAAAACACAAGATTTATGGAATGGTTAAAAGTGCATGAAAATGGCCAATTTACTCACTCTGAGTTCTCAAAAAGGGTTTCTTCACCCCAGGAAGTTAATTAAATACCATTTGGAGGCATTTAATGTTCGAGCAAAAACGGCTGATTTTCGACAAAAGAGATAACATCCCCCCATTACGTCATGCTTCAGAAATGTGGAAAATGGTCCGTTTTCAAATGTTTTATTTTTGAACGTCAGTTCACATTTGTAGGTGGATCATCAGTGTTAGAGCTAAAATTAGCATGTTTAAAGTGATTTTCATGCTTCCAGGGGCCCAAAACACAAGATTTATGGAATGGTTAAAAGTGCATGAAAATGGCCAATTTACTCACTCTGAGTTCTCAAAAAGGGTTTCTTCACCCCGGGAAGTTAATTAAATACCATTTGGAGGCATTTAATGTTAGAGCAAAAACGGCTGATTTTCGACAAAAGAGATAACACCCCCCCATTACGTCATGCTTCAGAAATGTGGAAAATGGTCCGTTTTCAAATGTTTTATTTTTGAACGTCAGTTCACATTTGTAGGTGGATCATCAGTGTTAAAGCTAAAATTAGCATGTTTAAAGTGATTTTCATGCTTCCAGGGGCTCGGGAAGTGAAATAAATACCATTTGGAGGCATTTAATGTTCGAGCAAAAACGGCTGATTTTCGACAAAAGAGATAACACCACCCCATTACGTCATGCTTCAGAAATGTGGAAAATGGTCCGTTTTCAAATGTTTTATTTTTGAACGTCAGTTCACATTTGTAGGTGGATCATCAGTGTTAGAGCTAAAATTAGCATGTTTAAAGTGATTTTCATGCTTCCAGGGGCTCGGGAAGTGAAATAAATACCATTTGGAGGCATTTAATGTTCGAGCAAAAACGGCTGATTTTCGACAAAAGAGATAACACCCCCCCATTACGTCATGCTTCAGAAATGTGGAAAATGGTCCGTTTTCAAATGTTTTATTTTTGAACGTCAGTTCACATTTGTAGGTGGATCATCAGTGTTAGAGCTAAAATTAGCATGTTTAAAGTGATTTTCATGCTTCCAGGGGCCCAAAACACAAGATTTATGGAATGGTTAAAAGTGCATGAAAATGGCCAATTTACTCACTCTGAGTTCTCAAAAAGGGTTTCTTCACCCCGGGAAGTTAATTAAATACCATTTGGAGGCATTTAATGTTCGAGCAAAAACGGCTGATTTTCGACAAAAGAGATAACACCCCCCCATTACGTCATGCTTCAGAAATGTGGAAAATGGTCCGTTTTCAAATGTTTTATTTTTGAACGTCAGTTCACATTTGTAGGTGGATCATCAGTGTTAGAGCTAAAATTAGCATGTTTAAAGTGATTTTCATGCTTCCAGGGGCCCAAAACACAAGATTTATGGAATGGTTAAAAGTGCATGAAAATAGCCAATTTACTCACTCTGAGTTCTCAAAAAGGGTTTCTTCACCCCGGGAAGTTAATTAAATACCATTTGGAGGCATTTAATGTTCGAGCAAAAACGGCTGATTTTCGACAAAAGAGATAACATCCCCCCATTACGTCATGCTTCAGAAATGTGGAAAATGGTCCGTTTTCAAATGTTTTATTTTTGAACGTCAGTTCACATTTGTAGGTGGATCATCAGTGTTAGAGCTAAAATTAGCATGTTTAAAGTGATTTTCATGCTTCCAGGGGCCCAAAACACAAGATTTATGGAATGGTTAAAAGTGCATGAAAATGGCCAATTTACTCACTCTGGGTTCTCAAAAAGGGTTTCTTCACCCCGGGAAGTTAATTAAATACCATTTGGAGGCATTTAATGTTAGAGCAAAAACGGCTGATTTTCGACAAAAGAGATAACACCCCCCCATTACGTCATGCTTCAGAAATGTGGAAAATGGTCCGTTTTCAAATGTTTTATTTTTGAACGTCAGTTCACATTTGTAGGTGGATCATCAGTGTTAGAGCTAAAATTAGCATGTTTAAAGTGATTTTCATGCTTCCAGGGGCCCAAAACACAAGATTTATGGAATGGTTAAAAGTGCATGAAAATGGCCAATTTACTCACTCTGAGTTCTCAAAAAGGGTTTCTTCACCCCGGGAAGTTAATTAAATACCATTTGGAGGATTTTAATGTTAGAGCAAAAACGGCTGATTTTCGACAAAAGAGATAACACCCCCCCCATTACGTCATGCTTCAGAAATGTGGAAAATGGTCCGTTTTCAAATGTTTTATTTTTGAACGTCAGTTCACATTTGTAGGTGGATAATCAGTGTTAGAGCTAAAATTAGCATGTTTAAAGTGATTTTCATGCTTCCAGGGGCCCAAAACACAAGATTTATGGAATGGTTAAAAGTGCATGAAAATGGCCAATTTACTCACTCTGAGTTCTCAAAAAGGGTTTCTTCACCCCGGGAAGTTAATTAAATACCATTTGGAGGCATTTAATGTTAGAGCAAAAACGGCTGATTTTCGACAAAAGAGATAACACCCCCCCATTACGTCATGCTTCAGAAATGTGGAAAATGGTCCGTTTTCAAATGTTTTATTTTTGAACGTCAGTTCACATTTGTAGGTGGATCATCAGTGTTAGAGCTAAAATTAGCATGTTTAAAGTGATTTTCATGCTTCCAGGGGCCCAAAACACAAGATTTATGGAATGGTTAAAAGTGCATGAAAATGGCCAATTTACTCACTCTGAGTTCTCAAAAAGGGTTTCTTCACCCCGGGAAGTTAATTAAATACCATTTGGAGGCATTTAATGTTCGAGCAAAAACGGCTGATTTTCGACAAAAGAGATAACACCCCCCCATTACGTCATGCTTCAGAAATGTGGAAAATGGTCCGTTTTCAAATGTTTTATTTTTGAACGTCAGTTCACATTTGTAGGTGGATCATCAGTGTTAGAGCTAAAATTAGCATGTTTAAAGTGATTTTCATGCTTCCAGGGGCCCAAAACACAAGATTTATGGAATGGTTAAAAGTGCATGAAAATAGCCAATTTACTCACTCTGAGTTCTCAAAAAGGGTTTCTTCACCCCGGGAAGTTAATTAAATACCATTTGGAGGCATTTAATGTTCGAGCAAAAACGGCTGATTTTCGACAAAAGAGATAACATCCCCCCATTACGTCATGCTTCAGAAATGTGGAAAATGGTCCGTTTTCAAATGTTTTATTTTTGAACGTCAGTTCACATTT